>NW_024469025.1:0-29443 GCF_003184825.1 Aspergillus fijiensis CBS 313.89 | reverse complement strand
TACTTATCTGCAAGCTACTATAAATTATAAATAAATAAATATATATTAAAATAACTTTATTTAGATATTTATTTAAAATATTATATATAATTATAAGATCTTTTATATTAATAATATTTATAACTAGTTAATATTAATATAAATATATTTTTATTCCAATCTTATAATCGGTATTAATTTGTTTATATAAATAATTATAATAATTAAATTTCTTAGCTATTTAGATAGTAAGATATTTTTTTAATAAAAATAATTAGATAATAAACAGTATATCTAATAGAGATATTAACACAGAAATAATAATTATTATAATAATAACTATTAAAAAGATAATATTTTAATAATATATATTAAGATTATTTTAATAATATTTATTAAAACCGGAATAACTATTAGAACTACTAAAAAAACTAATATAAAAATAATTATAATAACTATTTTTTTAAAGACTTTTATATATTTTGGTATAGTTATAACTAATATAATAATAATTTTAGTTTCAAAAAATCTTAGCTTATTAATATAAATATAAATATTAACAACTGGAATAATAACAAATATCTTTTTTAAAATAAATAAAATATATAAAAATAAAATAATTTATAAATACAGCCGCAACTGTAGTAGTAGTTTTTATATTTAAATAACTATTTTTAGTAGACTCTTTTTAGACTAAAATAAAAATTAAAAATATTAATATAGAGAATAATAAGTAGTAGTAGTTTTAGAATTATATAAGTAAATTATAGCAGATATATTAGATTTTTATTTAAAATATTAATTAATCTTAGTTTTAATTTTAATTATATTTAGTTTTAACTAATTCTATTATATCTAACAAGTTCGATAATATATATTATAACTATAATAAAAAATATAACTATTAAAAAAATCAGATTAATATTTCTTATAATAATTATTATAATAATAAGTATAAAGATTAGTATTATAATTATAAAAATAAAAATCATTATATATATTTTATTTTTTTTATAATAATAAATCTAATAAATTTATAACAACTTATAACTATTATTATATTATTTTTATATTTTATAATAAGTTGTATTGATATATTCTATATATAATAATAAAAAATATAGAAGTAAAAATTTCTTTTAAATACTAGTTCTATATTAGTATAATATATAAAAAAATCTAGTATTTAAAATATCGAAAATTCTAATATTAAATATACTAATATCCGGAGCTGCAGATTCTAAGATAAAACTATAATAAAATTTTTATTTAATAATAAAAAGTATAAAAACATAGAATTTTAGTTTATTATAAATAAAATCTATTTAAATCTGTAATCTAATATACAAAAACAATAAAAAGAATTTATATAAAAATAATAATATAATAAAAAAAAGCCTTTTACCAATATTTTTAGATATTATATTATTTATAAAGAAGAATATTATATTAAAATATATTAAGTATTTTAATAATATATTTATTTCTATTAGATATAAAAAAATATTAATATTAATATATTTTATATATAGTAAATTATTATTATAATAATAAGTCTTAATAAAAAGACTAATCTTCGGGTAATATATTTAAATATAAGATATAGTTTAATTCTTATTAATAAAATCTTTATTTTAAGTATTAAAAATATTAAGTTTTATTTTATTAGTAGAAATATTTATATTATAAATATTAGCTTTAAGTATACTATAAATAAATATATTATTTTTTAGATATATTTTTTTAAAAATAATAATAGAATAAAAAATATTAATTTTTTAATTAAACTATTTAATATTAAGTACTAATTAATATAGCTATATTATTATAAAAACATTTATAATAAATAATTCCAAGTTTAAAGTAGATATACTTATTAATATAAATATTATTAAATATAAAAATATTCTACTAGATTGTTATTATTAAAAAGCATATTTAAAGAATTATAGAAATATATTTATTAATATAAAAGTTTAAACTAAAAAAGAAGTTAATATATTTATTTATTTTATAAAATAAAATATATTATTATATTTATATATAATATAATATATATATCTATTTATATAAAGATAGAACTATTTAAAGATAAATTATATATTTAAATTTTTATTATAAAAAGATTTTATAGTTTATATTTATTTAGTCGATTTAGATTTTATTTTTATATAGATTATAAATTAAATATTATATAACATTATAATAATTAAACATACTAGGCTACATACAGTCTTAGATAATAAATATATTATAATATATTAAATATAAAATTATACAGTAGAACTAGCTTTATATCCGAATAAATATAACTTAAAATAGTTACTATACTATATATAAAAGTTAAAATATATTAATTTAATAAATTTTAATAAATATTAATAATATTATTTTATTTATAGTCTGCTGAAAGACATATATTATAAATATATTAAAAAGTAATTAATATATATAATTAATCTTAGAAATAATTATAATAAAAAGATTCTAGTTATAAAAAGACTAATTTCTTCTACATAAAAAAAAATAAAGTACTTAAAGACATTATTAGTATTAAAATAATAAGATTAATAATTCAAATTTAAATAAATAATTAAAATTAACTAAAAATTATAAGTCTTTATATTTAATATTAGATAATATTATTATATTACCAACAGATTAAATTATATATAATAAGAATTCTAAGACTATTTACTGTCTTGTAAAAATAATTAATAAATATAATATATAAATTAAGCTAGATAAATCTAATATTAAAATAATAAATATATCTAAAAACTAATAGTTTAAAATATTAATAGAAAAAAATATTGAATTATTTAAACTATATATATATTATAGCAGCAAGCAGAATTAAAAAATAATTAATTAAATATTTAATTTTTTATATATTTAAAATAAGATATTTTTTATTAAAAGTTATATTTTAATAATATATCCTATCTTTATAATCTAAAGAATAGTAATTAATCTAATTATAAATATAAAAATAATAAAGAAATAAATAGTAATAATTCTATAAAAAAATAAATAAAAGAATTATATTAATTAATTAATTAATTATATTTATTATACTTAGATTCGGCTCTGTACAGGGCCATGTCTGAGTAGCTAAAAATACTAGCAGACTATATACAGACAGAACTTTCTTATTTTCTTTTATTTTAGCTAGTTAATAGTTTTAGTTATATTAATTAGTTTTATATACTTTAGCTGGCTTTTCTGTTTTTAGTTTATATATATATAAACTGATTCGTACGGCAGAATAGCTTTTTATAGAAATATTATCCGAGGCTGTTAACTAGTTTGTTTAATTTTTTTAATTTTTTTTATTTAAATTTATTAACTAGCTTTTTTAATTTTTCTACTATATTTTCTGCTTGTTTTTATTTATTATATTTTATTAGCAAGTCCGGAAGTCTATATTAAGTTAATTATATATAATATTTTTTGCTAGTTTATAGCTTTTTCGGCTAATTAGTTTTATTACCGGCTGCTATTATTTTAAACTAATATAAAAAGTATTAATAATTAGTTTTTAGTTTTATTAGCCAGATAGTTGCCGATTAGCTGTATTTTCTATAAATTAATAAATATTATTAATTACTAAACTAAATAATTAATTAGTAGAATAATTAATAAGATATTAGTAATTAATAGATATTATTAGAATATTTTTTAAAATATACTAAGCTTTTAGAAGCTATAATATATTTATTTTATTAAAAATTTTATTTTAGGTTTATTTCCGGCGCTAATACTATTACTATTATTTTTAATAGTAAATAAAATAACCGGCTAGTTACTAGTAAGAATATAATTATTTATTTTATTTACTATAGCTTAATAAATATTTTTACTAGTATTTATAAAAATTTAGAATTTTCGCCCGCTTTCTAAAAAGTTTTATAATAAAAATAGTTTAAAAAAATATAATATATAGTCTTCGGGGTTTTTCTATAAAAATAGTTTAGATTATTTATCTATTTAATAAAAATAAAAAAGTTATTAAAGCTTATCTTATTTATATAAGCTTAAAATAGAACTATTTTTTAAAAATAATTTAGTTTATTATATTATTAAAAGCTTTTATTTTTTTTAGCTTTAAAATCTACTACCGGAGAAAATTATTATATATTAATTATTATTAGTTTGTCTGCTAAGTCTGTTTACTGATTAGTTTAATTTAAGTTTTTAAAAAAAAATTTAAAATTATTTTTATTTTATTTTAAATTTATAATAATAGATTATAAAAATTAGTTTTTTTTTCTTTATTCTACAGTCTGCCTAGCTATTTTATTAGTATATTTATTTTTTAAAACGTCTATATACGCGGATATCTAAAAAAAATAATATTTTTAGTTTTAGAAATATTAATATTAGTATTAAGCTAGTATTTCTAATTAATTAGATTAATAATCTTTTTTACTAAATATGATTTTAATAAAAGTTCCGGGTTTTTTAGTACTCGAAGAATACTTTGGTTATTAATATATATTTTTAAAAAACTTTAAAAAATTAGATTATTTTTTATTATTTTAAAAATAAAAATAATATCAGTTAGCTTTACTACTAGTACTATATATTTTTATTTTATTATTATATAGATTATAAAAGCTATTAGAAGATTAAAAGTTATAGTAATAATACTAATTTATTTTATTAGATTAGTACTAACTAATAGTTTTAATTTATTAGTATAAATTTTTATAATAATTAGAACTATAGTTATATAGATAAAGTATATTATAAAAATCTTTTTTTAATAATATTAATTATTACTTTCGGGGAGTATTACTACAAAGAAACTATAAAAAAATCTTTATTTTATTATAATAAATTTAATATCAGTATTAAGCTTTAGATTTTTTTCTGCAGATTCTAGCAGTAATTAAAAAACCGGATTATAATAAAATATTTATTAATTAATAAAATAAATATATAGTAAAGAGATAGCCAGCTAAAAGAAGATTTATAAACAAACTTAATAAAAATATTTTAAAATAAAAAAAAGCTAGAATTCTATATTAAAAATATTAATATTTATTAGATAAAAGTTTTTAGATATAATTTTATTTATATAATATTAGATTTTATTAAATATACAGATCTACTAGTTATATTATTTAGTATAGCTGTAGATTTAAAAAGTATATTAAACTAATATAGTATATATTATTATAAAAATTATATAAATAATTTAAAAAAATATTACTTAGTAAGAATAAATCTTTAATTAAACTTTTTTAAAATTTTAATAATTTATAAAGTTTTTGAAATATAAATCTCTGCATACCGGAAATAGATATTAAATATAAAATATTTATTAAATAGTATTTTAAAAAATTAAATATAATATTTTTTTAATTAGTTTTTTTTATCTAAAATCTAATATAGTAAATATTTTAAATTTTAAAAAAAATCCGACTAGTTAATATTTGGCTGTAAATCTAATTAATAAATTTAAAAATTATTTTTTATTAAAGCTGGTTTTAGTAGAATTTATATTAATATATTAACTGTTTTTCGAACTTAAAATAGCTAATATAGCAAATTCTACAGCTAGCTTAATAACAGATATAAAAATTTTTTCTATTAATTTTAGTTATTTAAAATAGTAGTAATAAATAAGATAAAATTTTAAGAATATAAATACCGATATATATATAGTAAACTATATTTTATAAATATACTAAAATTTTTAGTTTAATATAATATAGTTTTTTTTCTTGTTATTTTCTACTATAATAATAATAATATTATTAATATAACTAATATTTTTTATAAATCTATCTACTATAAGATCTGTATTATAAAAAATATAAAAAATTAAAAATAAAAATAAGCTTTAAAAGATTTTTATATTAATTTATTCTTAGAAATAAATATACTTAGATATTACTAAAATAATATATTATTTTAAGAAAAAAAACTTAATTTAATAAATAAATATCTTTAAAATATAGTATTTATATTATATAATATTTTTAAATAGATGATATTATTAAAAATATTAAAAATATTTAGATATAGAATTAATATAATCTCTTTTTTTTTAAAATTATAATAATAATTTTAATTATTATATAAAATATTATACTCCGGCTGCAGCAGCCGCCGAAATAGTTTTTTAAAAATAATAAATAAATTTCTACTAAATAGTTTAGCTAGATAGTAACTATATTTTTTAAAAGTTTTTTAAAATATTAAATAAATAATTAACTGGTATATTTTAAATATTTTATAATTATTTTTACTGGATTTGTAGAAAGCAACAGTAGTTAACTTCCAAAAATATTAAAAATAATATTTTTATTTTATATAATAATTAAATAATTTTATTAATAAAAGAATTAGTTTAGGGGTTTTAATAGCTATAATTATTTATAATATTTAATTAAAAATATTATTAGATTAAAAAATTTTATTAAATATCGACCGGTAAATAGCTTTTATTATTTTAATAATAATAATAAAAAACTATTTTATTTTTTTTAAATAGATTTAACTAATAATATCAATAAGATTTATATAAAAAATACTAAAAAAAATTATTAAACAGTACTTTAATTTTAATTTTTCAAAAATAATAGACGATATTATCTTTTTTTATTAGAAATATATATACTAGATATAGTAAGTAGTTTTTATTTTATTTTATTAAATTTTATATTTTATATAAATTATTACTAAACTTTTTTATACAGTTTTAATAAACTTTATAATAAAATTAAATAATCTATTTTTTTATTATTCGGACTGTATACTAGTATTTTAATATTTAAACTTTAAAGATATAATAGTAAGTTTTTTAAAAATTAATTATTTTTTATTTTTATATTTATATAGTTTTTTATAAATAATAATATATTAGATTATAATTAGTTTTAAAATATAGAATAATCTACAGCCAGAAGATAAATATCTTAATATTTTTAATAATTAAATCTACTACTTTATTAATAAAGCTGTTAATAATAGTAGTTAATATAAAATATTATTTATTAAATATAAAAAAAATAATTATAGCAGTAAGCTTAATAATATTTATTATTTTTTGATTATACTAAAAATATAGATATTATTACTATAGCTATATATAAAGTTTAATTTTAATAAATAAATAATTGGAAATATTTAAAAAATAATTTATTATTTTAATATAATAAACTTACTCTTAATATTTTTAGAAAATAAAATAAAAATTAATAATAATATTATAGTAGTTTTTTAATATTTTTAAAATATTCCTTAGAATATTTATAACCTGGATTTGCTGCTGTAAAACTTATAAATATTTAGATTACTATAATATAATAAATTTAGATTAGCTAGTTAGTAGATTAGTTAAATAGTTAACTAGCTGATTAATTAATAAACTAATTAATTAAAACTAATTATTAATTTAAGCCGGCCGGATAATTTTATTTATTAAAATAATAATTTCTAGAAGCTATTATATAATTAGAATCTTCAGCTATTTTATATACTAAATATTAAATTATAAATTAAATATTAAGTAGTTTTCTGTTTATAAAAAATTATAAATATTAAAATTATTAATTATTAAATATTAGGTTTTTCTAGCTTAAATTTTTTTTACAGTTATTATTACTTTAATAAAAACTATTATTTTAAAACTATTTTATATTTTTAAAAAATTATAAATATTATATATTATTAGTATTAGTAATATCTTTTTCTTAGCTAGACTTAAATAAATATATATTAATATAATATATTTATTATAATTAAAAAAAGTCTTTTAAAAATTTTTTTAAATAAAAATATATATTTTCAGATATAACAGCTGTAGAAGAATTAGCTAAACTAGTATATAATTTTTTTTTATTTCTAGAAAATAATAAATAGTATTAATATATATTAAGATTTATAATTTTTATAAAATAATTATATTATAATTTTATATATAGATATTATTTAATAAGACTATTATAGCTAGATTAATTAATTAGTATATATTATACTAAAAAGTTTTAAATATATAGCTATTTCTATAGGAATAAGCTATTAAAAAAATAATTTTAAAAATATATTTTTAATTAGACTAAAAAATAAAAAAATAATTATTATTAAAATCTAATATTATTTTTTATAAGCTTACTATTATATTTAGCTGCTTTATTTCCAGCTGTAGTTATTTTAGTATATTTTAATTATAAATATTTTTAATATTATTTTTTAAAATTTTATTATATTTATATTTAGCTTTTTAGTTTCTAGTAATTAAAATACTAATAATAATAATATTATTAGAATTAGTAGTATTATAAAAATACTATAATAATAATCAAATATTCTTTTAATATTATTAACTCAACTTTCTATTACTATTAGAGTATTAATTAATAATTATAGATATTTTAGTAAGTAGTTTTTATATTAAATCTTTTAAATAGTAGATTTAGACCGGTAGATTTATAAATATTTTTAAAAAAATTAATATAACTATCGGCTTTATTATATTTAACAGTAGAGATATTAATATTAATATAATAAACTAATTAATTAAAATTTTAATAAATAATAAAGATTTTTATATTTTAATAAATAAAAATAACAGTAAGAATACCGGTAAAAGCTGTTATAAAAAAATTATTATATTAAATATTATATTTATTATAGTAGTTTTTTTTAGATAAGTATATAAATATTTTTTATTAGATAAAATAAAAGCTGTAAGTACCGGCACTAATAAATATATTAATTATAATATTATAAAATAAATTAAAAACAGTCTAATAATAAATAAAATAATTAGATTTAAAAATTATAATATAGACTTTTTATATTAATATATTTTAACTTAAATATATTAGCTAAAATTTATATATTTTTTAAAATATAGTTAATAGTATATTTAATAATATTCGTTCGGATTCTTTTATATTCGGTTTAATATTAATTAAATATTATAATATATTAATAATAGCTGTATTATTAATATCTAACTTAAAAAAAAACCGGATTTTATAATAGTATATTATTTTAATTTTTTTTCTTTTTTTATTTATTTTAGGCAGGTTTAGTAGATAACTAAATAATTTCTTTAATAAGAATAATATTAATAAATATTTAAAATATTATAAATCTAATATTAATATAAGTTATAATTTTTTATATAAAATAAATAGTATATAAAAATACTGCAGTAGTATTAGATATATCTAAAAAAATAATATTAGCTGTACTAAATAGTATAATATTAAAAATTAAATTATTTTATATTTTTTATTTATTTTTATAAATATAACCGGCTGCGGATAAGCCAATTAACTATATATAAATTTAAAATAATAACTATTAAAAAAAATTAGTTTTTATATTATAGTTTTTTCGGAACTAGCTAATATATAATATATTAATTTTATTAAACTATTCTATATTAACTTCTATAATTTTTTTTTTATTTTTTTTAAATTAAAACAGCAGAAACTAGCTTAAAAAGATATTATAAACTAAAATAGTATACTAGTAGTTTATAATTAATATATACTCTTTTTTTTAAAAGAAATAGCTAGTATTAAATATTATAAATTAGTTGTTTAGTATTATCCGGAATTATAGTATATAAATTAATATTTCTAAAATATAAATATTCTATTATCTAAATCTATACTATTATTATAATATTATTTACTTTTATAAAAATATTTTAAATCTGCTTTCGAATAATCTTTAAATATTAGTTTTTATATAAAAATAGATTACTATTCTACCGCAGATATATCCGAAGAATATTATTATTAAAAATTATTAATAAAAGTCTAGTAATATAAATCTAACTAAAAATAAATAAAACTATAAAAAATACTATAAAGTTCTATTATTCTAACTTTTTTATTTTTAAAATAGCTGATAAAACTATTTAAATCCAGTTCTTAGAAAAATTAAACTAAATTATTAATATTATTTAATATAATATTATAATTATATTCTATAGATTTTTTTTTTATAAAAATAAATTAATTATATAATCAGCCGATAATCTTATAAGCTTGTTTAATAAATATAATTATATATTAAACTAACAGCTTTATTTTAGAATAGTTTTTTATATATCATATAACTATTTAGTAATAAGCTTAAAAATATTAAAGTCAAACAGTATTAAAAAATATATTAAAAAAATAAAACTAAATAACAGAAAATATAATATAGTATTAGACTCTGAACTAAAATTAAGTAGAAAAATAATATTAATATATTTAATATAAAAATAAAACATCTAGTTATTAATAAAATTAGCAGCTATACAGCTTTTTATTATTTAATTATAATTAGAGCTAACCGGCTGGTCCGGTATTATATAATATAATTAATAATAGAATATATTAATAAATAATATACCGGTTATACTATTAATTATAATAATATATTAGTTATATATATAATTTTAGAATTAATACCGCCTCTATTTATAGATATAAAAATCTATATTAATATTAAGTTTTTTTAAATATTTAAAATATTGATAAAATATATAATAATAGATTATATAGTAATATAAAGTTGTATTAATATTTATAATTTTATTTACTTTAATAAAAAACTGTACTTAAAATATATAAAAATTAAGTAAATAAGCTAAAAACCTGCAGTTAAAATATAAAAAAAATTAAGTAAACAAGCTAAAAAACTATAGTTGAAATATATAAAAAATAAAGTAGGTAAATTAAAAAACTATAGTTAAAATATATAAAACATTAAGCAAGTAAGCTAAAAAGCTATAGTTAAAATATATAAAAAATTAAATAAGTAAGCTAAAAAACTACAGTTAAAGTATAGAAAAAATTAAGTAAATAAGCTTAAAAACTATAATTAAAATATATAAGAAATTAAGCAAGCAAGCCAAAAAACTATAGTTAAAATATATAAAAAATTAAATAAACAAGTTAAAAAGCTGTAATTAAAATATATAAGAAATTAAACAAGTAAACTAAAAAACTGCAGTTAAAGTATATAAGAAATTAAGCAAGTAAGCTAAAGAACTATAGTTAAAGTATATAAGGAATTAAGCAAGCAAGTTAAAGAACTGCAGTTAAAATATAGCTCTTTTATAAAAAAATTATATTAAACTTTTATTTAATTTTATTATAGAATAATATTATCTAGCTCACAGCCGGATATATATATATTATAATAATAGATATTTATAAATACTTTTATTAATAATTTATTAATTATATATATTATAATTATCTTATTATTTTAATATATTAAGACTAAAAGATTTTTTATATTATAATTATAAGATTTATTAATTTAGTTTTATGTATTTAAAAATAGATAAATTCTAATTTTTAAAACTTTCGAATATTCTGTAAAGTATATATTAATAATCTAGTTATTATATTAATTAGTCTTGATTTATATATTAAATATTTATATTAAATATTTAAATATTTTAAGTAATTAAATATTAAACTTAAATTTATTAAGACTTTCATAACTTTTTTATTAGTATAATTATTAAACTAATAAATAAATAGTCTTAATTTTTTTATTCTTAAAAAAAAGCTTATAGTAATATAATTTTTTTTATTTTCTAAAATACTATTAGCTTTAAAGTATTATTTTAGTTTTATAAATTATTTATATTATTAAATATTATAATATACTATCCGTGTATAACTATTTTAAAATAAAAAAATAATATTTCTTAAAAACTTACTAAGCTAAAAAGATTAAAATAAAAATATATATTATAATAATATTATATAAATGCTGATATCTAAGAAGCTTACTATATTTAAAAATTTATAAATAAAATTTAATAAAAATATAATATTTTTATATTTTTAATCTAAATATTAATTATATATTAATTTTAATATCTTCTGTAAGAAATATAGTATAGTATTATATTATATTAACTAAAATAAGTTATATAAACTGTTAAAACTATTTTTATATATTTAAATATGACTAGTTTTATTTTTTAACTGATTTCTAATATTTTATAAATATAATTATTAGCTAATAAAACTTAAAATATTCTATTTTATATAAATAATCTAAAAAATAAAATATTATCTTAAAATTATATATATACTAATAATTGTATATATAGATTATATAGATATTATTAAATTTATCTAAAAAATAATATTTAATATAGTAGTATTAGAATATTTAAATCTTTATCTTATTTATATATTATAATTTATATAAAAATATTATCTATAAATATACTATAAATTAAAAAGTATAAATAATCTTATGAATATATTATCTTATTTTTTAACTAAGAATATATTGTGTATATTCTTTAACCTCGATAATATTCTTAAAACAGAATTAGTAATTATATAAAAAAATAATATATTATTTTATTTGAATATTTATTAACCGATATATTATTATAAAATAATAGAATATAATATTTTATTAATTTTATTATTAGAAAGTTTTAAAGTATATATTTAAATATTCTATTTAAAAAATATCAGAATATTTTATATTATTTAGATATTATAGAATAATCTTAAGATAGTTCTGCTGTATATACTTAAAGATAGTTTGTTTTATATATTTAAAAATATTATATTTATAAATAAAATATACTAAAAATCTTAATTATATATATTTTATTATTTTATAAAAATCTTTCTCTGTATAATATATTATAACAGATATCTAAAATCACGTGATCTCGGATTTTACTATTTCTTAGAGAACCAGCCATATAGCTGTAGATATCTTAATTAATATATTCATATTTTCTTTTATAGATTATAAGCCCTCGTGGTTATATTTCTTATCAAATTTATTCTACTTTATTTTTTTTATTAAAATCTTTTTATATATACTGATATCTATAATATTAACAGCTTTTTATATCTTTGTTTAATATTCTATATATTTAAAGAAATAGAAAAGTTTTTAAGATATTCTAACCGGCTTAATAATTAAATTTAATATTTATTAATTTATTAAATTAACTAATTATATACTTCTATTATGCGAGCGGCGTAGTTATATATTATACTATAATATTAAGTAAAAATCTATTTAATATTAATATTTCTAAAGCTATATTTAAATTAAAAGATTAATTTAACTAGCTGGTATAATAATATAATTTATATAACTATTTCAGGTCTAAAAATCTAAATATTTAAAAATTATTTTAAAATAATCATACTGCTTTTAACAAGCCTATACTATATAATAAAACTAAAAATAAATATATATAAAAGTTTACTTGTTAAACTATTAATAAAAGTATTATACTATTAATTTATATAGATATATAATACAGTATTAATAAAGCTAAATAATATAATTATATACTTCGTGCTATATATAATATTAATATTAAGAAATAGAATTAGTTAAACTATTTTATTCTGATTATACTAAAAATAATATATAAAACTAGTTCTGTAGTATACTTTTAAAACTATAAGATAATAATTAATATATATTTTTTTTAAAAGGTATATAAGATTTTTAACTTTATTATTATTATTTATTTATGTAATAAATAAGCTTTAATCTATTATAACAGTACTAGTAATTAAAATATTTTTTTATAAAATTTATAAATATTTTTAACAAGCTGTATAATATTAAAGCTGTTAATAATTAAACTAAATTTTTATAATTTTTTATTATTATATAAAATATTTTTATTTTATAACTGTTTATTACAAGCTAGTATATAATATTAATAAATAAGTTTTTTTTTTCTATAATTTATATCTAGTTTATATAATTTAAATATATTTAAAAAAATTAGTTTTTGTAGCTATTTATATATACTATTAGTAATAAAACTTTTATTATTAATATTTTTAATTATAGTAGTAGTAATTATAAAAGCTATAACTAAACTAAAAATTATAGCTATAAATATAATAATAATTATAGTTATAATAAAAAATAATTAAATTCTAATATTCAGTTTAAATATAAAGAACTTAATATTATTAATAAAAATTTAATATTTTATACTTTCTATTAATATAATAGGAATTATTTTTTAAGTAAGTATTTATTAAATTTAAATAAAAAAATATAAATATATATACTAATATAGTATTTATATCGGTAAAGACAGTACTATTATTTAAATCTTTTATTATTAATATTATTATTATTAATTATAATTTATTTAATATTTTTATTATATTAATTTACTTTAATATAGCAGCTGTAGTCTATAAGAATATTTATTTAAATTATATAAATAAATAAATACTTAACTTTGAAACTATAAAAAATATAAATTATTTTAAATATTATTTTTAAATTTTTATATTCTATATTTATTATATTAAAACAGTTATTAATAAAGTCTTTTATACTGTTAGTTATAATACTATTTTTATTAAACTTGCGGATAAAAACAGCAACTTAATTAATATATTTAATATTAACTATTACTAGTTTATTTTAGTTTTTTTAAATAATCTTATTTTATATAAACAGCTGGCTTGCTTAAATATTTAATTATATATAATATTAAAAAGAATTATACTTTTTATTTAAAATAGTAAATAAATTAATTATATTATTATAAATAAAAAATAATATTTTATAAATATTATTAGTATAATAAGCTGTAAGACTATATATAGTTTATATAGTTATAGTATTTTAATTTATTTATTTTATATTAATCTTACTATATAAATAATTAAAAAAATAAATATTATTTTAATTTTAATTTATTTAATATATTATTATACAGTTTATATCTCCAAATATAAAATTTATAATTTTTTAAAATATATTATTAGTTTTAATATTAAAAAGAATATTTTACTAGTATTTTATAAATTATATTTATATAAAAAAAATAAATATTTTTAATATTATATACCAAGCTATGCAATTTTAAACTCTAAATTAAAGATTTTATATATACTAATATATATAATCTACTATTTTTATATAACTAAACTAGTATCTATTATTTTATTATTTTTATAGATTATATTTTTTATTATTACTAGATCTTTTTTTTTAAAAACCGCAGTAAAATATATAATAAGTTTATTATTATATAGAACTATTTTAAATATTAATTAAATATTAATATTAAATATATTTATAGTAATAATATACTAGAATATTAACTACTTATAACTTACTGCTAGAAATAAAATATTATTTAAAATCCAACTTTATATTACTATTCTAATTTTAATCTAATTATTAAAATTAAAAATAGATATCTTATTAAATTTTATATTTTTATTATAGCTAATAATTAATTGTTTTGTTATTCTTAAAACTATATTATTCTTACTGTAAATCATATTTAAAACCGGCTTATATATAATTCTATTAATAAAATATTATATAAAGTTTTATATAGTATATAATTAGATATTATTTCTTAAAGGATGTTTAACTACCGCTGCTAGTATCTTATTTTTAAAAAAACCTATAATAAACTAAAAGAATATATATAAAAGAGCTGTTTTATAAGCTATTTAAAATTTATTTATAAAATATATAATATTAAGATTTGTTAAATTATATATATATATAATATTATTTTTAATAAAAAACTGATTTTTTAAATATTTATAATAATTTTTTTATATAATTTTAATTCTGTACGCGGCGGTACTTTTAATTTATAGAAAATTATTTAAAAAAATATATACTACTAGTCTTTATTTATTATATTTTTTAATATTAAAAGCTATTTTAGATAGAGTTTTCTAGTATTCTAGCTTTAGAAAATAAGAATAGTAATATAAAATCTAACTAGCTTATTAAATATAAATAAACTAGTATATTATATTTTTTAAATATTTTAAATAATATTATATATAATACAGCTCCGATATTAATTTTAATTATAAATAAAATATCTATATCTAATATTTTTAATATAATATTTTCTACTATTAAAAATAATATTTTTAATAATAAACTAATAGTTATAGATTTTTTAATTATTAGTTATTTATTTTTAGTATTTTTAGTTATAAAGATTATCCCCCAGCTGCTATACTACTTAATTTATATATAAAAACTTTTTTATATTTTACTTAAATTACTATAATTTTATATTATTAATATCAATAATAACCCGGATTTCTATATTAATATTTTATTTAATCTTTTAATTAATAATTATTTTATTTATACTTTATTTTTTAATATTATAGCTATACAGCCGACTATAAATCTATTTTTAGATTATAAAAAAAATTTTATTATAAAAAAAAATTAATACTATAAAAAAATTAATACTATAAAAAATTAATTATATTTTTATCAGCTATATTAATGCTATAGCCTGTATTAAAATTTTTAAATAATATAATACTATTTATTATAAAATATAGTAATAAATTAAATAAAATATTTTTTATATTATTTTATATTTTTATAAATTCCGACTTCTACTTTTTAAATAAATATAGAAGATTAAGTATAATATTATATATAAAGTCTGTCTTATTATTAAAAAATTTTATTAATATATTAATAAAAATTATTAAATAAGTAAGATTTATACTGCTGTTATAAAAAATATTAATTTTAAAATTTTATTATTCTTATTACTATATTTAGTTAAATATTTTACAGTCTTGATATTATTATAATCTTTTTTAATATTAAATTACGCGAATTAATATATATTAAACTGCTAAAGAACTTTTAAGAAAATAGTATATATAATATATTTATTAAATTATTATACAGATTAAAACAGATACTATATAAATAGTATAATATATTTTATAAATTTTTTACTATAAATAATTTTAAATAATTTTATATAAATTATTTTATATTTATTAGAAAAGACTTTTATATACTTATTTATATTAATAATATTCTACTTTTAATATTAGATATCTTTATAATTAATATTTTTAAAAATTTATTAAATAATTTTATTAAATTTACTAATAATAGTCTTTATATTTATTTTCTTGATATTAATATTATATAAACTAATAATAGTATATATTTCTTATAGAAGTTATATATTAAGAATTATTTAAAATATTTCGGTATATTAATCTATAAAATTTTATTTATACTATTTAACTATAAAAACTTTTTATTTAAATATATAAAAACTGTCTAGTCAGACAATATTAAATTTTATTAAAAATATAATAGTATTTTAATATAGATTATATTTAATATATATTCTGATATTATATATATAATTAGTAAGTTATTATTTTTTATAGTAAATTCTAATAAATCTTATATTTAAGCTATAAATCTTATCTAGTATTATTTTACAGGTTTATTAAATTATTATTTTTTTTATAAATATAAAGACTCTAGTTTTATTAGCTATTATAATATTAATTAAATTAGTTTTTATATTTTTAATATTATATTAATTTTTAGTTATATTTTTTAGCTTACTAATAAATCTGTTTTTTAAAATTTAAAAAAAGAGACTGCTATTATACTATTTTTTATTAAAAATAAGTATATTACTTAAGCTGTTATAATCTAAAAACTTTTTTAATTTTAACTTTTATTTATTAAGTTGAATATTTAATATTTTAAGACTATATTTATATTAATAATTAAGCCTACTATAATTTATATTAATAACTAATCTATTATTATTCTGGCTAAAAATTCTAAATTCTACGCGAGAACTAAATATATATTTATTAAATAGTACTTTATATAATATAAAATATATACTAAAAATATTAGATTTATTTATATTAGTATAACAGACCAAACAGCCGACAGTCTTATAAAGATTTTTAAATATTTTACTTATTCTTATTTTATTAAACAGCTTAGTATAGTAGATTTTATCTAATATTTTTATATTTATATTTTATTTATTTTTTATTTCGAAAATATAAACAGTTTTATATTTTTTTTGTATATAATTTAATGGCGATCTTCTTGTTTATAAGAAGTATAACAGATATCTAGGATTATATAATATCGGATTTTACTATCTTTTAGAGGACCAGCTACGTAGCTGTAGATACCTTAATTAATATACACACATTTTCTTTTATATATATAATAAGAATAGTTATTAAGATATTAATAAATATTTTATAATATTAGAAGATTTTATATTATATTAGAATTATATATTACTAGATAAATATATATACTATTATTTAGACTATCTATATAAATATATATATAAATATAAACTATTTAATAATTTTTAACTAGTTATATTATGAGCTATTTTTTATATAGTAATAATTAATTTTATTATAAGATTATCTCTAGTTAAGTATATAATAATATCTAAAGATATAATATCTAAAAACATATATATAAATAAGTTTCTAAATATATATAACCAGCTTATAGTATTTATAAATAAGTTTATAAAAAGAAATAATCTAATATCTAATTATATTAAATAGCTTATATTTTTATAGAAATACTAACTAGTTTTATATCTATAGAAATATAATAAAAATTTATTTTATATTTTTATATCCGACTATAATATATAATATTTAAGCAATTTCTAAACTAGTATATTTAAAAAATTAAATATTATATAATATTATTTAATAGTATATTATTTATAAATAAATAGTTAAATAGAAAAAATAAATTAAATAGTTAAGTTTATATTAAAATATATATATATAAAGTATTATTATATTTAATAAATAGAATTTTTATTTTAAATAATTAATTAGATTAACAGTTTTAAGAATATAGCTATAAAAATAACTTTATATATATTTATATATAATATATTTTTTAATAATTTATAAATATAAATAAAATAATTATTTAAAGACTAGTACTTTAAGATATATCTAGATATAAAAAAGATATATAAATTTATAGCTATTTAAATAAAATAAACTTATAATACTACTTATTAATTTATAAAATTTAATATTAGTAATAAAATCTATTTATAATTTTATAAAAAATATAATCTTTTAATAAATAAAAGTAAGCTAAAGATAATTAAAAATAAACTTAACTACTAATATATAGGCCTATTATATATTTTTTAAAAAATAAAAAAGCTTATTTACTAATTAGAAATCCTATTAACTTAGTAAATATATTTTATTATATTTATAGTATAGTTTAAACTAGTTTTAAAAACTAAAGACTTTTATAAATATTCTTATATTAAACTATCTTTAGTATATAAGAATAAAAATAAAAAATAAAAAAATAGATATAAAATTAAGTATATTTCTATAAGTAAACCAGCCCGCGGTTATTTGAAAAAAAAACAACTTAAAAATAATAAAATATTTTATTTAATTTTTAGAATATAGTTCTAAAAATAATAAGTAGATAAATAAAATAAATATTAATACTAGAAATCTTTTTAAAAAATTTAATTATTTATTATAGGAATATCTTTTTTTTTATAATATATATTTTAGTTTCTTTTTTTAAATAAATATATTCTAAATTTTTTCTATACCAGTTAACTACTTTTTTTTTTATTTATTTTCTATTTTTTTATAATTTTTTCTTCTAATCTTAACTATATCTATGTATCTTTTTTTTAAGATTTCTAACTCTTTTTTTTTATTTATATTTTATTTATATTTTATTTATATATTTTTATTTTCTTATGTATTTCTATTTTTATTATTTTTATATATATTTATTTTTTTATATTTTTATAATAACAGGCCTGTTTTAAATTCTAGGTATATATAAATATTGAAAAGTCTTACTACTATAATATTAAATATAATATAAAAAAATATATAATATATCTAAAATCTCTACTATAACTTAAATAAAAAAAAATTCTAATTTAAATATACTATTATCTAAAAAAGCTGCTAAAAACGATTATATTAAATAAAAAGATTTTTAATAAAAAGTATTAATAAAATAGTTTATTATTTTTAATATCTAAAATTTTATTAAAGACGGCTGGCTGTCTTACTAAATATAACTTACTAATATATAAATATATTTAGTAATTAAACTATTTTCTAAAAATATATTTATATAATAAAAAATAGATTTTATAGTTTAAAATATTATTTATATAAGCTAAATATCTTTTAGTCTAATTATTTTTATTAAAATATATAAACTTTATTTCTATTCTATAATCCACAGGGGATTTGTTTTATATAAAAAAATAAAATATTTATAGTTATTATAATTTTTATTAAGTTAGAAAGACTTTATTAAAATATATCTAATATATAATTTTATTACTGTCAGTTATATACTAGTAAGACTTAAAAATATTAATAAGATTAATATAAAAAAATAATTTATTTTTTTATTAGTTATAACTTTTATAAATATAATATACCTACTAGTATAAAAACTGAAAATATAAATATATAACTAACTAGTAGCTTTTATATATTAATAATCTTATTATATTATATATATATAATAATAATAAAAAAAACTATAGTTATATATTAATTAAATCAGATCCTGGCTTTTTTATTTAATAGTATATTATAATAAGCTATTTATTTTGAAGTTTAAAATATCTTACAGCTATAATCTATAGATAATTTAGAATATATAAATAAAATAATAAATACTATAAATATAATACTAGTAAAACTAATTATTTTATTAATTATAATATTATTTTCTATATTTACTATTAATTTTATTATTCTTTTTATTATTATATCTTCTGTTTCTATATCTATTATTATTTTTATATTTATATTTATATTTATAATCTTTATTTTTATTTTTATATTTCTAATAGCTTCTATATTTTTAGCTGCTTTTATTTTTATATTTTTATATATTTCTGTTTCTGTACTTCCGGTATTTATATTTATATTTTTATTTATCTATCTTTTTTAGAATATATTATAAATAATTTTTAAATAGATTATATAACTATTTACTATCCTAGCAGCTACTATAAATATATTTATAATATAGTTTATATAAATATACTTTATATAAATATATCCCGAACAGTTTTATTAAAAATATTTATATTTTTTTATATAATTTCTATTTTTTTAAGCTAATATAAATTCAGAGAACTTTTCTAGCTGGAAATAAATATTTTAATATTACGCGACAGATACAGACCGCCAAAAAAATTAAAAATATAAGAAAAAAATAAATTATTTAAAGAATATTAATTATTTTAATCTAACTGTAATAGATTAGAACTGTATTTATATATTCTAATCTAAAGAATATTTTATTAAAATATAATTTAAAATATTTATAAAAAACTTATAAAAGTTTAGAAATTATAACAGATTATATACTAATATTAATTCTAGTACTAGTACTATAAAGATTATTTATATTATAAAAGTTAAAAATATTAAGAAAATAAAATATAAAAATAAGAAATATTTTAGAAAAAATTATATTTTATAAATAACTTTAAATACGGTAAATAAACTTTTATAGTATAAAAATATTATATTATATATAATTATTAATATATATTAAAAGATAATACAGTTTTTTAATAAACTTAAGCTTTTATTTAAAAATATTATAAATAGAAATAATAACAATCTTAATAAATATAGTATCAGTATCAGTATCAGTATAAATAATAATAATAATAAAAATAAAAATTATTTTTTAAATAAGTATTAAATAATTATATTTATATATCTATATATTAAATTAAGATTAGTTTTTACTTAAAAAGACTATTTATTACTGTTTTTAAGCCTTTCTATTTTTATATTTCTTATTTTTATAATTTCTTTTTTTTTTATTTTCTTATTTTTTATCGCGGCTGTATACACAGTGGCCAGCATCTTATAACATAATTAATCTATTAATAAATATTAAGTTCTTAAGGTCTTTACAAACCCTAATTAAATAAATAAACTGGTTTAAAATAAATATACATTTTAAAAAAATTAATAAATAATATTTAATAAGCTATTTAAAGCTATAAAAAATAAATAAAAAATAGAATAGCAGAGAATATTTATTTTTAAATATAAAAAATAATCAAATCTATATTAAATTTCTATATTAAATACTGTTAAAATTCAATACTGAAATATATAATTAAAATAAAAAGTTCTTCTAACTAAGCTAATTTTTTATTAAAAAATCTACCGGACTAATCCGGCTAATTAGTATTTTTTATAAAAAAAATATTAAAAAATTAGAGATTTTTTATTTGTTAAATATAGTAGATTTAAAAAGATTTTTTATTATTATATAAAACATATATTTTATAATAAAGTTTTTTAAAAAATATCTGCGTAGCTCTAGTTTATAAAAAAACCTAATATTTTTAAATATTAAATTAAATATATTATAATTATTAGTAATAATATAATAATTTGTAATATAAAAATAATAAATAATTAGATTAAATCAATAAATTAGCTTATAATTCTATTAAAAATTAATAAAGAAATATATAATAATTTTAAACTTACTAGTACTAGTAAACTTATATTTATAATAATAAATTAATTAAACTGTTTAAAAATTAATAATTAAAACTAGAATTAGATAGCTAACTTATATATAAAATACTGGATTTTAATTTTAATTTTAATTAAAAGTAGTATAGTCGATAAAAAACTTTTCATATTAATAAAAAATCTAAAAAGATTTAATTATATTTTTTTAATATTTTTATATATATTTAGTTTTTATTAGCTTAAAAAATTATTTAAAAGCTATTAAAATATATTTAATCATGAATCTAATTATTTATAAAACATTATTTATATACTACTAATATAATAATATTAAATATATATTTAGATATAAAATTTTTTTAATATTAGCTTTCAAATAATATAAATAAAAAAAGATTTCTAATATAATAAGACTATTAGCTAAACAGTAATATATAATTATAAATATAATATTAATATATTATTAAAATAAGATATTATAGAAAAAATCAGCAAGTAGATATTAAATAAATAATAAAAATGAAAATAAAAATAATATAAAAAATATAAAAAAATCAACAAAAACTCAAGATAAAGAAATAAATAAAATAGTAAAAATATATTAAATCTTTTTATCTATATATATATGATATATCAGATTCTACTTAGATTATTAATAAAATATATATTTTATTTATTATCTTAAAAATCTTTAATTTATATAATATATAGTTTATTAGACTGATTTTTCTACTATCATAGTATTAAATTTAATTATTTGTAAAAACTACTATTAGTAGAAATATTTAATTAAAATAAATAATAATATTATTTACAGCTATACTATTATATTAAATAGTCTGATTTAGTAAAAAAGTATAATTATTATAAAATATTTTTTATCTAATAGTTTATATTTATTACAATAATAGTTTATTTCTGGATTAATACTATTTTAACAGGCTTTTAATTTAAATATTTTTATTATTATGTTATTTATCTTTTTTTGTATAATATATTATTCTAGGATTTTTAAAAACAAGATTTCTTAAAAATTAGTTTAAGATTAAAAGCAAACTATTTTTTATTAATTCTCTATTTATTTACCTTATTTATCTTATCTAACCAGTATATTTACTGCGTCAAGTATTTCCCAATATTTATATATATTTGGTAAATTTGGATTTCATTTTTATTTAAACTATAAATTAAATATTGTATATTATTATAATAGCTAGATAAACTAGATTATAAATAGTTTTAAATAATAAATAAATTATAGCTTACTAGGTAGAAAATTATATAATAAAATTGGTATACTATTTAAATAAATATGATTTGAAAGATTCACTATACTATATAAAAGAATTAAAATATACTAATTTAATTAATTTTAAGAAATATTAAAAATAATATCTTGTCTGCTTTCTACTAAAAAGTATATACTAAATTTATATTAAAAAGTAATTGGTATATACTGCTGATCTTAAAAATAATAAAAATATGGTAGTTTTCGTGGTTGTTGATATTCTGCTGTTAGTTTCTGTCTTCGGGTATTTTTGGTAAACTTTGCTTTTGCCGAACTTTCTTAATTCCAACCATCTTAATATAATTAATTATATTAATCTTTATTATATCAATTAGTATTATATCATCTGGTATTACGTCTTATTTGTAATAATCTATAGTCTTTTTATTCTGATAGATATATTATTATTATATTTTTCCATCTTTTCTTTCTGCTTTTAATTGCTGGATAACTATATTATTCTTACTGTTTTTTTTATTTTTATATCTCGAGGTTTTTTCCGGTTATGTTTTCTGTTGCTCTGCTGTTTGTATCTTTGTTTGTTTATAAATTATTTACTCAGCCAAGCTTTTATTCTGTTTTATGATTCATTTGCCGTCATTCATACATAAATTGATATTACCGAATTTATATCTTATATTCTCTATACTTTTAATCTTCTATATTAATTGGTTCTACTAAGATTTCGTACTACTTATATACGTCTTTCTGTCATATATTCCTTTTATTTATATTATAGTTAAAAGCTTATTAGCTTGAGACTAGTTAAAGATATTTGATTAATAGTTTATCTATATAAGATGATAATAAATTTATTCTTGCTTCTAGGAGACTATAGGGCTGTATAACAATAGTCATTATAACCAGCCGGCAGCTAGTATATTAGATTATATATATAATAAAATAGTTATATTATATTTTACATTTCTTCTACTAGCTGTATTATTTTATCCGAATTTATTAATATAAACTAAATAAAATAGATTCTTTAATCCAGTTAGTTAGTTAATTAAAATAATAAACTAGTATAATATAAGATTCTGAAAGTTAATCTATTATATAATTAAATATTTTTTTATTAATACTTTCTATGAAACTCTCGGGTAGATATTCTTTGGTTATAATTTTTCGAAAAATATTTTTATATTGATCTTTTATTGAAATAGATTTGAATATATTTAATAATTTAAAAAGTCTTAGGTCTGGCTTCTGCAGTCTACATAAATAATCTTTTATTTAATAATAAATAAGATATTATAAATATTCGATAAAACTAATTAGATTTTTGAAATATTTAAAGATTCTCTACCAAGCTTGTAAGTTAAGTAAAAATTCTTATATGTAATACAAGTTTAAATATATATTTTATTTCTTTTAAATTAATAAATCTTTACAATAAAAAGACTTTTTATAATATTATTTATAGTATACAATTTTGCAAGTCTGTATACTAAAAATAACTAAATAATATATAATATGCTAATTATATTTTTAAATCATAGAAACACTTAGTATTAGTTCTAAAGATGAACTAGATAAAATATATTTCAAAACTAATTCTTTTTATTTATATCTAATAAAAAACTATTATGATGGCCCATATAGATCTTTATATATTAAAAGAACTACTATAGTTAATAAAAGAAATAATAAAATATATAATAACTTTCCAAGAAATAAAAGTTTATATAAATTTCTATATTTATTTAATTTAGATTTTAAGTTACGAAAAAACAGCAGTTTTAGATATAAATATTTTAAAACTTAAAATTAGACTCTGGCTCCGGATATATAATTTTAATTTCAATAATAATTAAATTATTTCTAAAAAATAGTTTGGATACTATTTTAGCAGCTTATTTAATAACCTTATTAAATCTGTTTATTATTATATATTCTAATATAGCTAGGAGTTTACTGTATATAATATTTTTATCTGTAAAAAATCTCAAAATGTTTAATAATTTTGTAGAAATATTTCTATTCAAAAAATCTTGTTAAACTCATATATAAATTTGAATAATAGTTTAGTTATAAATAAAAATAACCATAGTAGTATCTGACTATAGTAGTAATATAGTTTAAAAATATATTAAAACTATATAGATACTATTAAATTTAGGTATATATATTATTTATATTCTAAGAATCTTTAAATATATAGTATTAATATCTAAATTAAAAATTATAGTAATTTTTATATCTTTTATAGTACTGTTCTTATTAGTATATATTGAAAAATTATTTTTTTTAAAAGAATGTTTATATATATTTTAGTAATTATAATTAAAATATTCGGAAAATACTATTATAAAAATATCATTTATAATTAAATAAACTGAAGACTTTAGAAGTTAATTAATAATTTAAGTCAAATTACCATAATAATAAAAGCAATAAATTTTAGTTTAGATTATGTTTCTACTAGTAGTAGATTTTTTATTAAATAAAAAAAAGCTTAAATAGCCTAGATCTGAATACATATTAAAAAATATATATATCTAAAAATAAGTCAAGAATCTTTAAAATCTAAAATTATCATTATTAATATATTTTGAAAAAGATTATAAAAGCAAAGCCTATAATAGTATCATAGATATTTATAGTATAAATAAAAATCTATTTTTAAATTAATTTTATAATCTAAATTAAAGAATTTTAAACTATAATAAAGCTGCATATAGTTCTAATATATTATATCAAATATTTATAAAATATTTATAGTTAAAAAATAATAGTTCACATTTCCGATGAATGTAAAATACTAATATTTTAGATATATATAAAATAGTAATATTTTAAATAAAGCTAATGATTAAATGAAAGCTAAGATCAATAAATTTATTTTAATTTAATAATAGATTATACAAACTATACTAGTAAAACTAAAAACTAAAATTATATTAAAATAATAGATTATTCGAATAAATTTAATTAATAAATTTTAAATATTTACTAGACTTTTTACTAAGCTAATTAATTGAAAAATATTCTAATAATTCTTTCAAAAATAGATGAGCTTATATCTTATAAAAATAGAGTAGAAGATATAAATAATCTTTTATTTTTTATATATAAAATAAATCTATTCTAACTAGTAGTAATATATTATAACAGAGCTATTTTATATTATAATACTAAGATTCTTAATATATGTAATAATAAAAAACTTCGGAAAAAGAATATAAATTCTTTCAATGAAATTAGTATTAAAAAATAAAAATAGAATTGGCGAGAGCAGAAAGTCCCAAAAGAAATTAATATAAAAATTAAATATTCTAAAAAGATCTTTATAAAAAAAGTAAAACAGTTAACTATTTAAAAGAAACTATCTAGTTAGATACTTAATACCTACAGTATATATAACTTATATGAATTATAAAAAGAATAGCAGAAAATAATATTATAAAAAAAATTATATATATTAAGTATAACAAGACTAACTATATAATAATTTATTTATTAAATTATATAAATTATATAAACTTATTTTCCTAAAAATTAAAAAAATATATATTTAAATAGTTACAATAATTATTAATATAATTTTTTAGAAATAGTTTAAACTATTCTATTAAATAATTTAGTTAGACTATTGTTATGATTTCTAAATTTTTTTTAGAGTTTTTTAGAGTATAATCAACTAGTAGATCTTCAAATTATTATAATTAGTTTTTTTCAGCTTATAAATAATAATAACAGTAAAAAATAAAGATGTTGTAAATAGTAGTCTAACTAAAGATATATATTAAATAAATATAACATAAAAAGAATTATTAAAAAAACCTTTTATGAAATAAAATTTAAAAACCCGTTAAATCTAAAAGTTTCAAATAATATAATATAGTTAGTAGGAGTTTTAATTTTTCTAAAAATAAAAACAAATTTTATAGATATCTTTCAAAGCCCTTAATGTAACTGAGATTAATATTTAATAATATAATAAGTAAAATATTTTATAAGATTTGGATTTTAATCTTTAAAATAATAAACTTATATTTATTTATTTAAAATATAAGAAGAAGGATTTATATTAGTATATTCTAGAAATAATATTATTTGACTAGATTTTAAAAGTTTTAAAAATATTATATAGTTTTTTTTTAATTTTAAAATAATAGATTTATCACATTATTTGATTATTTGTACTGCCGAGAATCTTATAAAATTATTTATATTATTGATATTATTTATTTTTTTTATAATTTTTATTAATGTATATAAGAGCTAAATAATAATATTTTGTTATTATATAATGATACAAATTTCCAAAAACTATAGTATAGGTTAAATAGAAATATTTATTTAATATAATTTTTAATACTAAGATTTTTTTTTAATTATTATAGTATTAAGATTTTTAATAAAATTTAGCTATAATGAAATCTAACTTTTTATAGTAAAAATCTTGGTAAACTAATTTTAGTCAATTTTTTATTATTATAAATAAATAATAATAAATTAAATTATAAGATGGAATTAAAATCAATAATATTTATTATATAATCTATAATAAAAAATTAATTTTTATATTTATAATATTTAACTAATCAGTTAGCTATTTTAGCAAAAACTTATATTGGATTTAGAATTATTTAATTATTTATGAAATTAATATATTTATTAAAAATTATTATATTTATTACAATTAGTAGCTATAGTTATATTTTATTATGAATAATCTTGTTATAATTCTTTTCTTAATTAAATTTCTTTATTACTGCGATTTTTATATTTTGTTTCAAAAGTTTTTAGAAGATTATTTATTGTAAGAATTAAAATAACTTTTATGATAAATTAATAAAAAGATTTTTTTATGAATATTCTTTATAATAGCTTTTACTATTTTAATATAGACTTTTATTTATTCCGGATTTTTTATAGTACTTTTTACTAGTAATATTCTAATTCTTATAAGAATAACTATATTTTTTTCTAAGTCAAAAATGATTTAATTATTATAATAATATTCTTTTTAAATTTTTTACAGTTTCTTTCTGTAGTTTCTTTATAGTTGGATTATTATAATAAGATATCCGCTGGATGCTAAGTGTTTAATCTATATTTAAAAAATTTAAATATTATCAGATATTACATTTATTTGATTTATTTATATAACAATTTTTTGATTGATTATAAATTATTGAAAAGCTTTATAGTTAAATAATTATTATTACTAGATATCTTACATTTTCCAGCTAGTTTTATTATCTTTTAAACAATTTTATAATTACAAAAAGTTTTTAATTATAAATATTATAACTTTATTCTACAGAAATTATTTTTTATAAATAAGAACTTATTAGATTTTATTAGTTCTCTTAGTTTTTTTATAATAATATTTCATAAATTATAAAAATTAATATATTTATTTTAATTTGTAAAAATTTAATTTTTTTTTAAAATATATTATTATTATATTTTCTATGAATATACTTTTTAGCATTTAAAATTTTTAAAAACTTTTAGAATTAGAAAACTATGTTTAGTTTTTTCTATATAATATTTTTATTATATTAGTATTTAATATTATACAATTTATAAATATTTTTTAACAAACTATTTATGCTAATTTATAATTTAATAAATTTTAGTATATTTTTTATATATTTTATATTTTTTTATATTTTATATTTTTTATATTTTTTATATATTTTATATTTTTTATATTTTTTACATTTTTTATATTTTTTACATTTTCTATATTTTTTATATTTTTTATATTTTTTATATTTTTATATTTTTTATATTTTTTATATTTTTTATATTTTTTATATTTTTTATATTTTTTATATTTTTTATATTTTTTATATTTTTTATATTTTTT